>NC_139328.1:24520000-24522500 GCF_056507025.1 Lutjanus erythropterus
TGTATGTATGTATGTATATGCCATCTTGAGCAGAAAAAATGTGAATATTTGTATGTATGTATGTATGTATGTATGTGCCATTTTGAGAAGACACAACTTGTATATTTCTTTTCTATGAATGTATGTATGTATGTATGTGGCATCTTCAGGAGACACAATTAGTATGTATGTATGTATGCATGTAGGTATATATGTATGTATTTATGTATGTATGTATGTATGTATGTATTTGCAATTTTTACGAGACACAACTTGTATATGTGTATATATGTATTTATGTATGTATGCATGTGGCATCTTGAGGAGACACAATTAGTATGTATGTATGTCTGTATATATGTATGTATGTATGTATATATGTATGTATGTATGTATTTGTAATTTTTACGAGACACAACTTGTATATGTGTATGTATGTATGTATGTATGTGGCATCTTGAGGAGACACAATTAGTATGTATGTATGTCTGTATATATGTATGTATGTATGTATATATGTATGTATGTATTTCTGTATGTATGTATGTGCAATCTTTACGAGACACAACTTGTATGTGTATGTATGTATGTATGTGCCATCTTGAGGAGACACAACTTGTATATTTGTATGTATGTATGTATGTATGTATGTATGTGCCATCTTGAGAAGACACAACTTGTATATTTCTTTGTATGAATGTATGTATGTATGTATGTGCCATCTTGAGGAGACACAATTAGTATGTATGTATGTATGCATGTAGGTATATATGTATGTATTTATGTATGTATGTATGTATGTATGTATTTGCAATTTTTTCGAGACACAACTTGTATATGTGTATGTATGTATTTATGTATGTATGTATGTGGCATCTTGAGGAGACACAATTAGTATGTATGTATGTCTGTATATATGTATGTATGTATGTATATATGTATGTATGTATTTCTGTATTTATGTATGTGCAATCTTTACGAGACACAACTTGTATGTGTATGTATGTACGTATGTATGTATGTATGTATGTATGTATGTATGTATGTATGTATTTATGTATATGTGGCATCTTGAGGAGACACGACTTGTGTATTTGTATGCATGTATGTATGTGACATCTTGAGGAGACAACTTTTATATTTGTATGTATGTATGTATGTATGTTTGTGCCATCTTGAGGAGACATGACTTGTGTATTGTATGTATGTATGTATGTGACATCTTGAGGAGACACAACTTTTATATTTGTATATATGTATGTATGTATGTGCCATCTTGAGGAAACACAACTTGTACATTTGTATGTATACATGTATGTATATATATATATATATATATATATATATATATATATATATATATATATATATATATGTATGTATGTATGTATGTATGCATGTTTGTATGTATGTGTCATCTTGACGAGCAACAACTAGTATGTATGTATGTATGTATGTATATATATATGTAAGTATGTATGTATGTATATGCATGTATGTATGTCCCATCTAGAGGAGATACAACTTGTATATTTGTCTGTATGTATGTATGTATGTGCCATCTTGAGAAGACACAACTTGTATATTTGTTTGAATGAATGTATGTATGTATGTAGGTGCCATCTTGAGGAGACACAATTAGTATGTATGTATGTATATATGTATGTATTTATGTATATATGTATGTATGTATGTGGCATGTTGAGGAGACATGACTCGTGTATTTGTATATATGAATTTATGTATGTATGTATGTATGTGCCATCTTGAGGAGAGACAATTAGTATGTATGTATGTATGCATGTATGTATATATGTATGTATTTATGTATGTATGTATGTATGTATGTGCAATTTTTCCGAGACACAACTTGTATAAGTGTATGTATGTATGTATGTATGTATGTATGAGGCATGTTGAGGAGAAACGACTTGTGTATTTGTATATATGAATGTATGTATGTAAGTATGTATGTGCCATATTGAGGAGACACAATTAGTATGTATGTATGTATATGTGTATGTATGTATGTATGTATGTATGTATGTATGTGTGTATGTATGTAGGTATGTATGTATGTATGTATGTGCCATCTTGAGGAAACACAACTTATATATTTGTATTTATGTATGTATGTATGTAAGTAGGTATGTGCCATATTGAGGAGACACAACTTGTATATTTGTATGTGTGTGCCATATTGAGGAGACACAAGTTGTATATTTGTATATATGTATGTATGTATGTATGTATGTATGCATGAATGTGCCATCTTGAGGAGACACATCTTGTGTAGTTGTATGTATGTATATATGTATTCTTGTATGTATGTGCCATCTTGAGGAGACACAACTTGTATATTTGTATGTATGTATGTATGTATGTATGTAAGTGCTATCTTGAGACACAACTTGCATTTTGGTATGTATGTATGTATGTATGTATGTATGTATGTATATGCCATCTTGAGCAGAAAAAATGTGAATATTTGTATGTATGTATGTATGTATGTATGTATGTG